>NC_079443.1:7216187-7233687 GCF_903798145.1 Danio aesculapii | reverse complement strand
AAAAGTAAAGGTGTGAGTGGTCATTTGTTTTGCTGGTTTTTCTAGTTAGCATGGGCCTATTTGCCTCTAACCACACAATCTGCAGGCAAAATGTGTGTGTGTTTTTTTATTGGAAATCTTTGAAAAGAAGATTTGTATTCATGTATTCTGATTAAATGTATATATTTGTATTGCAAGCTAGTATGTCATTAGGGTATACAGTAGTAGAGCTGATTCTATAACTAAAAATGCAGTGGTGGAAAGTGTACTGAAAAACCATTCTCAAGTGAAAATGTAATTGCAAGTAAAGTAAACATATCTCTTATAAACAATACTCAAAGTATGAGTAAAAAGTAGCGGTTTTAAAAGTTCTCAAGAATAGTGAGTATTACCATATGAAAGGCTGATACGTTTACATGCTATTTGTGCATGAGTGTGTGAAAACGTAACATTCTGTAGGGAATTTAGTGATTATTTAGGACCATTTGGTGATTTCAGTCCTTTAGACATGCTATCATGTCAATATAGACCAAAATCTCTGAGGAATATTTCCAGTACCTTGTTGAATCTATGCCACAAAGGATTAATCAGTTCTGAAGGCAAAAGGGGGTCCAACCCAGTACTAGTAAGGTGTACCTAATAAAGTGGCCAGTGAGTGTATATATGTTTGCTACATATATAAAGCACCTGTATCTTGAGGTTGTTCTGTATGATGCAACTTTTCTATGCGTAATTTGACTGGATTGAAATCACAGGAGGACTAATTAATCCGATTAATCCAAACAAATATCTTAAAATATCTAAGTTTTCTGACAAAATGACACTGGGGTGGAAATCAGTTATGCATTTTTAGTCATGTAAATGCAGATAGTGTTCATATTCAGTGTTTTTTTGTAACACATAAATAATAAATATCGTGCGGTTGGAAAGATTTAGGACTGAAGCTGTTTCATAACTACTCGTCAGCTTTTCTCCCTGGGTCAAACTCTCTGAAGATCTTCTATGAGAATCATATTTATCAACGATTTAATAAACATAACCAAACTGTTGTCATTTAGTCATAAGATTGCATGAGTGTTTGAATTAAGATTGTCAACACTTTATGAATAATTGTACAGTTATAGTAGACGTTTTACTGATTATTTGGTTGTTGTTTTTTAATCATTTTCTGTAGCTGTGCATTATCATAAGCATAAAAAAAATCAGTTTCTTTGTGTAAACCTTCACTAAGATGTGCAGCTTGAAATGCTGTATTTAAATATAAATGCTCTTGTTCTATATACTGATAAAGTCACGATCCTTGTAATGTAGCAAATATGCACACCTGTGATCACACATCAGCTTTTCTATATTAATTAACAAGTTAATCTCTCTTTTATTATGTTGCTTGGAAACCGTAAATGGCCTAGAGTAGACTTATGAAATACATTACAGAAGTATTGACAGAAGAATTTCTACTGTTGTTGTTAATATAAAGAAATGTGATCATTGAACATAAATGAATTCTGTGATATTGTTGTTCTCGTTCACATCAGGCCTCATTCATGTAACATGAGCTGAACGGCCTTTTGTGTAAATCGTTCAGCTTTTCTGATGGAAATGGAAATTTTTTGATTCATGAAAGTGTTTGTATTTTCCAGATTTTAGTCAGTATAGAAACTCACACCTTTTTTCTACTATGTGCAAGTGCTGTGCAAAACAACACTGTTCTTTTTGGCAAATTGATTACTCAAGTTCGTCAACTTCAAATTTTTAGTAAAATCACTTTTTACCTCTCGTCCAAACCTATAGTTCTTGCGAAACGACTCAACAACAAAAGAGAAGTTATTTTCACTGTTTAGTGCATTTTTATTTTCAAAAAAAAAAAAAAAAAAAAAAAAAAAAAAAAAAAAATATATATATATATATATATATATATATATATATATATATATATGTATATATATTTTTTTTTTGTTATTGAGATTATAGTAATATATTACTGCCGTGGATTCTAAATCATAGCAACCAAAGCGTCTCAGCTGGAAAAAACACAACGCAAAGTGTTCTCAAGCACCCCCTGCTGGACATTTTTTTTAAGAGCCTGCCATTTTAAAGATGCATGGCTAAAAACGCTTTGGCGGACACACATTTAGTGAATATTTATTGTTAGGTATATGGCCTAATTTGTCTTCCGTACCTATATGAAAGATACTGGAGCCAAACCATAGAAGGGAGTCTAGAAACATTCCACTGGTTTTCACTAATTATGAATGAGCATTCACTAAAACCCTATTTACGAAAGATTGGAATTCAATACCACACACGCTTAACTATCAAATCTGATGTTTAAGAAGCATTTTGTGAATGAGCATGCGCTACTCCCATATTTACGAAGGTTATTATTAAGGCCCATTGTGTATAATAGCAAGGATTAACCTTGATAGTGTAAAATCATTGTACAGTAAGGCTCTTGCATTTTATTGTTTTAATTTACAGTAATAGTCACCTGACATCACAGCAGTGACACAGAAGCGGAATCAAAGCCCTTGAATGAGCACTGCTCGAGTCATTTAGTGACTAGATTGCTCGCCTTATTTTTTAATGTTCAATATGGATAGATTCAAGATTACATGCAAAATATTTCAATTGTTAGTACAAGAAGTGATTATTTAAAGCTAAAACTGTGGTCCTTGGTGATTCATAAAATACAAGTTAGTGCCTACTTAATGGCAATTTAATCAAGGGAATAAATTAAAATAAAACTAATGGTTCTGGGCCATTTTCAAAGTGAAATGTCCTGTTAATGATGCTATAACCATGTCTAGTTTCATCCAAAATGGATGAACGTAAACCTGTTCCTATTTTATAGCATCCATTGTTATGCTTTTTGCGAAAGTTCTGAAAGTAAGTTCTATATTTACTAAACAAGGGAAATTACAATTGTGATAGCATAGTCTCATAAAAACGCAGATGGGAGTGGAAATTTATTGAAAATGTGCAAATTAAATACCACAAACACAGCAGCCCATTTCCATAATAACCAGCAGAGTCTACAATGAGCAAACATAACAGTGTGGCCTAATCTACCAACAATACAATGTTAAAACAATTTTTTTTTGGCATTAAATAGTGCTGTTTATACAGTATGTAAATCTCTCCTCCTATAAACTTTGCAGTTTTTTTTTTTCAACATAGGATCATTCCGAAAGCGTAGCCCTATACCTTTCTGGAGATCGCGAATTATGTAGCCAGAGATACGTATGGCTGGATTTCATCTTTGAACCGAACGCTATGGGGCGGTATGACGCAGTTCCTTTTCTCGCTTACCATTTGACCACTTATCTCCATATGGACGGCTTTCCCACTGTTACCAGTTTGTCTGGTAGCTCGACTTTTATGACGGCAGACTTGAGACGCAGAGTGGAGTTGAAAGTGTTCGAGTCTGGTGAAGAACAGTTCCAGAAAGCAGATAAAACAAAAACAAAAGCTAAAAAATAAAATAAACAAGTAAATAACAGGGTGAGATTGTGGTCAAATCTGAAAACGTGGTAAAAATCAGGTGATTGCTGTTCTTTTTCTTGACTGCTTTTTAAAACACTACGGTTGGGTTAAGGGAAGGGGGTGGGCAGGTCAATTGGTGCTTTTTAAAACACTATTGGTTGGCTTTAGGGAAGGAGGAGAGTGGTCAGTAAGACAATCAGTGGACGACGGCCTCTGGTCGATTTATGTGAGAACAGCAGGCATGAATGGCACTCGCAAGAGAAATTTGAGATCGGAAAAAGCGTACACAGCGGCCTCTGGTGGATTCGCAAAATCATATCTTGCAGTGTATGCACGTTTAAGATTTGTGGTAATAACATCGTCATGATGTGAAATCGAAACATTCTTTTCACCAGTGCCATTTAATAGGGCACTATAAGGCTAAAGAACTCAATTATTATATTTGCTTAATTTTTGCAGCCTAGGGCTATGCTTCTCACCATGTAATGTATATTTTCTAAATCATACAGTGTAGTGTAAAAGCATGTTTATTACTAAGAAAACCAAAACAACCAAACAAAATTATATTTTAATTGAACACATCACATCACATAAGGTACACATACAGTAGCCTACAGTCCTATCTAGTATTGTGATAAGGCAAAGCTGAAAATCTATGGTTAAAGCTGCGGCTACAGCAAGAACGGCAGCAGAGGGAACATATTGAAGTGGTGACATCTGTATTTTGCTTTCTCCAGAAATGAATATAGGGGTACGTAATCAGAATGAGCATGGGTTGTTTATTTTCATTATTTGTATATTGACAGGATGCTGCAGTTTACTACTGTATGTCAGGAAAGCCATGTCAAGTACAAATCATGAACTATGGTAAAAAGTGTTTGTGTTCATTACAAAGTATTTTGCAGGGAATGGTGCGAAAATGAGTCTTGATTAGTTTGTGTGTAAAGGAAAAGAAGTGTTTGGGTTTTTATGCACCAAAAAAAACAATTGGATGTCAATAAATGTGAGTCTGTTGCAGAAATGCATTTGTTTTTCAACTGGTGTAGTCATTTCACACATGTATAGTGAACTACTGACAAATGATCGATGGTGAACTGTGTGCCGAAGAGAACATATTGTCGCTGCTGCCTTCCGATAACGACTGCAACCAGCCAGCAGAACATTAAAAACATTTCCAGCACCAGTCATTGTATCACATTTGAATGAGCCGAAATGAAAGCTCCTGCTCGACAAATGAAGATGCTTCTTCTGTGTTAGATTTATCATTCGATGAAGAAAGAAAGGTGGCAGAGGCATATCTCTGTCTTCCCGTAGCATGTTTTCAATGTGGAAATAATGCACTGACTTATGAATTGTGACATGGTGGGGATTGATTGTGGTCCCCTGATGGCTTTTTAATTAGTATGTCCTGCTGATTGACACTTTGAGTTTCGGGTGTCTTGATCTCGCCACTGCTTTATTACACAGTGTGGCCTTAGTAAAATGTTAAGTATTGGGGGGAGGCTGTGATATAATATTGTTCCAGGCCCAGACCTGAAACATAATTAGATAAGCTATAAAACACACACACACACACTCACACACACACAAATTTGACAGAAAGAAGGAGAGGATGGTCATAAAAAAACCTATTACAAGCCAGATTCAAATGGCTTGCAGCGTCTTGTAAAATCCCAATCATGATATGGCCTCAGCTCACACAAAGAAGCGATGCTCACTGATGTAAGCATCATGGGGGATTAAAAAAAAATCCATAAAGCAAAATGAGATCAGATTAAGAGAGAATGCTGCTGTTCTAGCCCCTATAGCGCAGGACTCAAGGGAATAGATGGGGAATTCCTGTGCGCTTAGATCTCAAAACCACTTCTATAACTCGCGGAATAACAACAACAACAACTCCCCCACTAAACAAAATCTTTGTTTAGAAATACTATTAAGACTGCTGACAGCAACAACATGAACAAAGCTGTCCATCGTTTCTTGTAACTCAGTGAATAGTCTCTAGACATGCAATCACACTGACCTTTAGGATCTGCCCTGTGTTTGGGACTGCAGTACTGCCATTGGTTCAGTTTAAAGCTTGAGATTGGAGACTCTATTTCAAAGTGGCTGCAAAAAAAACCTCCTTTGATCACTTTGGCTGCGTGCACAGAAAATGGAACTATAAACTAGATTCATTCTCTAGCCCCAGCATCTTTCCCATGCAGTGCCGTATTAATATTTAACCATTATCCGAGAGAGAATTTGTATTTAGAGGGCATTTTAAAAGCAAATACACTCTGACTGAAAACGGAAAGCCCAGTTTACAACTGACGGTCTGAATTTATTCTGATGTTTTTATAGAAGGCCAGTGAGAATTTCACATCGAATATCATTTGATTCTAAATGTGAACATAATGTTTCATGGCTGCTGTGTGATCAGTCAAAGCCCTCGATTCTAGTAACGTTATAGCAACAGATGAATAATTAGTTGCTTACATACTGTACCTTTTCACTCCATCAGATTGTGTACATCATGTGAATAAATTCATTGTCACGGTGCCCAGCGTGAAGTGGAGCAAACGTCTCTACGGTATCCAGTGCCAGTTTTACCACATGCACTGACAGAAAGCACATTGAATGCTTTCTTGTTGCTTGCAGTGAACTTCCAAATATAATTGGCTGGATTTATGGAAAGTCCCGCCCCAAAACAAATACTACTACAGTATACCCAGGACAATCAGAAACTCCTGCTCATGTCTTTGATTGAACAAACAGAGAGATGCTTTTCCAACAACAGTAAATAAAAGCTCTGGTTGAGCTATATTGGTTGGATAAACAGAAAGGTCTGCCCCCAGCTAAATGCAATTGGTTGAGCTATTTTGGTTGAACAAATAGAGAATCCTGCCAACTTAATATCATTGGTTGTACAAACAAAAACTCCAACCCATAACGACTGTAAATTTCAATATTGAGCTACATTGATTGGACAAATTCATTGAGTTACAATGGTTTTAAAACTGGAAAGTTTCCCAACTAAACACAATTGGTTGAGCCATATTGGTAAGACAAACAAAAAAAAAATCCTACCTCCAACTAAATGCCATTAGTAAAGCTCACAGAAATGCCATTGGTTGTGCTATTTTGGTTGGAAATAGCAGCATTCTCTCTGAAATAAAGAGTCTTGTCAACTTAATGTCATTGGTTGAACTGACTGATTGAGTTACAATAGTTGTACAATTTGAATGTCCCCCAACTAAACAATTGATTGAGCCATGTTGGTTGGACAAACAAAAGATTAACTAAATGCCATTGGTGGAGCTCACAGAAAGTTCCACTCCCTAATAAATGTCATTGGTTGAGCCATCCCAGTAGGCACACAATGTAACAGATATTAACAATTTGTTAGGTTGATTTAGGTTGTGATGTCAGGTGACCAAAATATATAGACAAAGTCTAAGTACAACGTTATTTTAACGTCTAATAAAGACATCAAATGACATAGATTTTTAGTTGATTTAGATAGCGATAGAAAAAGTGACCAAAATCCAATGTCGAGTCTACATCCTCAACGTCATATTGACATCAAATACTGACATTTAATCATCAGGTATGGCAAAATCCAATGTCTGATACATGTCATAGTGGTAACGTCCATACAGCATCAAGCTGTAACATCTTAAGACGTTGATATTTAGTTGATTTTAGGTTGGACATTGACATCGACCTGGCGTTGAGTTCTGGCGTCAACCAAACTTTCATTTCCAAATAAAATCCAACGTTCCCATAACGTAGGGGTATAATGTCAGTCTGACATCATGTTGATGTCTTATTCCTGCTTTGATATAGAGAATGGCAACCTATATCATAGTGAGTTGCATTCTGCAGTGTCTGACACACTCAAAATGTAAACCAATGCAAATCATCACAGAAAAAGCAGAAGGTTTTACAGTAATACTTCTTGAAATATATATTATAAACACTCAGAATAAAACAGACTGATGTGTAAATATCTTTATAAATGCTTTGGGTGTTCGAGAAGCTGAAAATATGTATTCTATAATATTCTGTCTCCAGTTAGATTATCCATAAGTGACAGTGTATCAACAAGCTACCCCAGACATTTACATTCTATATACAATTTTTTTCATTTCTAGCTTTTTTGCAAATCAGTATATGAAGAGTTCAGATGCAAAACCCTCTAAATCCATCAGCTCTTTTCTTGTAAATGAGCATTTTCTATCAGGCTCCTATAATTAAGTTTAGAAGTTTCATTTTATATGTAATGATAAGGTTATTAGCTAGTGAATAAAATACCTTTTTTTCCAAAAATGCCACTTTAGACAATTATTTGTTTTTTAACAAAGTAGATTTTGTTTTGCGTCAAAACCAGCTAAATCCACTTGTGCTTTTTATGCAAAAGCCTCTAAATCCATCTACTGGGACAAGACAGGTAAGACTGCTGGGACAAGACTGGGACAATTGATATTCACAAAAGATGCAATTAGAAATTATTATACCAAACATAAAACACATTACACAAACCACCTAAAATTAAAAATAAATAAATATTTCAAGTAAGTGGCAGTTCATTCCACTGTGATAAACCAGGGAAAAAGCAGAAGAAATATTAATGAATGAAATCTGTCAAGTAAGTGCATTAATCAATAACATTAAAACTGACATTAATTAAATCTTAACTATCTGCTGTCATTTCTGATATTTGATATTTAGATTTAATGTAAGTAGAACAATGTAAACATTGCAAACATTGTAAACCAAGCTTGGTAGATTTAAATAGCGTAGTGTAAAAACATTTTGAAATATCAATATCTGTGCATTGTCCATTATGTAAAAAGCTATCAGATGTATAGGTATTATAAAGTAATATAAATAATGTATAGTTTTATACATTATATGTATCTTTAAAAAATAGCTCACATTAGCAAATAAAACACAAGGTAGGCCTACTGGGCAAAAAGGGGATGCCTCTCAGAGAATTTTAGAAGCTGTCATTCATTCATTCTTACCATACTTAAGATCTTGGTCTCTTGTTTATCCTCAAAGTATCCACGTGGGATAAAAGAAAGGCATCTTAACTCTGTCTTTTGTGAAACGCAATTGTCGTTTATTGTATAGTAAATTGGACTCATTTAAAGTAGTGTCGCTGCGCAAAAAGCGTTATGAATTCATGTTACACATCCGACTGTACATTGTGTATTCTTTTTCTTATAATGCACAGAGTTTTGAGGTACAGGACGTTTTCATTTGCCATTCACTGACAGTCGGCCAGGCTCATTCAGTTCATCAAACTCTGTCTTTTAAAATCGAAATTAGAAGCGGAATAAAAGGTCTCCTCATAAAAGCTGACGTATCAGCACTCTGCTACATTGAAAACATATAATTCGATTTGTGGCTTCTGATTGGTTCTCGGGATATGCTGTAAAATGCAAGGGGCGTTTGCTTTTGCCAACAAATTGTTATTTCTGAATGGGCTGATGCTGGGATTTGTATGATCAGAAACAAATCTATTTATTGATGATGTACTACGTGCCTAAAGCATTCACTCAATGCCATTATCTCATTTTTGGTGGAAGTGGCGGTTAGCGATTTTTGCATCTGAACTTTTCATATATGCAATAAATAAATAGAGGTTAATGTGGTCCAGATTCCTGTGTCCCAAATTCCCAAAATGCATTGTGCTGTATTAAAACATTCCAATTTTCTATTGGTTGGGTAAACAAATGATCCCATTGGTGGAGCTCTCAGAATGTTCTGGAATGTCTCACCCCCAACTTAATGTCATTGATTGAACCATATTAGTTGGATGACATTGCGTAAACTCATATTGCTATGTGAATTGGTTTGCAATTTGGAAACAGAATAGTTCACATTGTCTGTGAATGTTTGTTATTCGGACATTCTTCCTTCTTCTTCAAGAATAAGTATTTGTTTTCTGTACAGTATGTTCAGTCATGTTAAAATAATAAATGGTCTAGACAGATCTTTCTTGTGACTATAATAGGAGATCATCAGGTAGAAAAACATGATACAGTCTTTGGTGATATGCTTGAACATTCACAAACCAGTCTCTTATATAAACATCAGATACAATTTCTGCCTCCCTGCAGCTGAACTTAGCTTAACATTACCAGCAGGAAACATCTGCTAAACCGAAAAATCACAAGAATCGATGGCTTTTTATCTCGCTTGTTTTTCAGAAGTACAAAAACATTCCTGTACAGGTATGACAAGAAGCAACTTTCATTGCTGTAAAATGAACTTGGCATAAGACGGAATAATAGAGAGTCTATAAAAGTCTGTCACATCTGAGAGAACCATAAGAACTATTAAAACAGCTACTGTGTGTCAGTATACCTGCCATTGTGCTTTTATTTTATGACTCTACTTCTCTTCCAACGGTGGAAGTGTTTCCTATAAATCCACATACTTTTCTTACAGCTTCTCAGAGCCGTACGAAATTGAGTTTCATTCCCCTAAACCCTCTAAAACAGTTCACCGCCTGCACTCCCATCTTAACCCGTTTCTGAGGTCAGTAAAGGTCATATTAAAAGGAGATTTCGAGAGCTTTCACCTTTTATTTCCCCTTGGAACAGCACAGATGCCTGTATCAGTTCCCGTGATTGTGGCAGTCAAAACAGAGCTGACATTTCGAAATGAACCGAGGACTGAAACCGATGCAGTCAAAAGGGGCCAACACTTTTATGTGCAAAGCCATAGCCTTTTAGACATTTCACAGTCAGTCGTGTGCTTTAACTCTGTTTGGGCTTAAAGGCTGCTATTGCACTGTCACCTAACCTTAACACACATACACTTGCTTCTCTCTCTCATGACTTAAAGAGATGATTCACCCCGAAATTCTATCATCATTTACTCGCTCTCGTACTCTTCTGAGGCCGTATGACTTTCTTTCTTCGGCAGAATACAAAGGATGATATTTGGAAGCATATTTCATCTAGGGATGCGAGATTAATCAAATTAAAAGTGAAATTGCAGTATGACTTTAATGAGATAAAAAGCTTTAATGAGATAAAAATGTGTGCTAAGTGCTTCTGAGCTGCATGCTGCACTGTTGTTTTACACACACATACAGCTTATAATGTGTGTTGTTTTACACACAAACAGCTCGTAATCCATTCTTTTCAGTGTCTGCCTGGCTGATAATGCAGTAATGAGGAATAAATATGTTTTGAATCCAATTTTAAAATATGAATGTAATTATGTTTTTGCTAAACATTTATATAAGATCAAATGATTCAAATGATATCAAATGATAAAATGCTTTTTAAAATTGTAAAACCGATGTTGTAGTTATGGAATAAAAGAATTGTGTATACTTTATATATACAATAGGTGCATCCCAAATCGCATACTCATGCACTATTATATGCCATTTTGTGGTATGAATAGTGTAAATAGTGCATTCAAACTGAAAACTCTAAAAAGAATAAGTGCCCTTTGAATACTGGATGATGCACTTATTCAACCATTAAAAACAAGCATGGAATACGTAGAGGAAGGGGCGGAGCTTTTGGGCACTGATGTTGGATTACTATTTTGGATTGTGAAAGCAAAATTCTCCTACGAGAGAATATATTGCCTCCCAATATTTACATTTACATTTAGTCATTTAGCAGACGCTTTTATCCAAAGCGACTTACAAATGAGGACAAGGAAGCAATTCACACAACTATAAGAGCAGCAGTGAACAAGTGCTATAGACAAGTTTCAGGTGTGTAAAGTCTAAGAAGCAAAGCATTAGTAAAATTTTTTTTTTTTTTTTTTTTTTTTGGAGAGAGAGAGAGAGAGAGAGAGAGAGAGGGCACAGTTAGTGGTATAGCCAGAGAGGCAGTTGCAGATTAGGAAGGAAAGTGGAGACTAAACAGTTGCGTTTTTAGTCGTTTCTTGAAGACAGCAAGTGACTCTGCTGTTCTGATGTAGTTAGGGAGTTCATTCCACCAACTGGGCAGATTGAATGTGAGAGTTCGGGAAAGTGATTTCTTCCGTCTTTGGGATGGAACAACGAGGCGACGTTCATTCAAAATGAAATGTTCATTTAAATGTGGTTATACTCATGGCAGGTATTACTTGGTAGTCTGGTCATTTATTGAATTAATTTGGCAACCTACAAATGTTATCTGGAAAACAGTTTGAATTTCCGCTTAGTAAACCATTAGGGTTCTATTTTGGATGACACTACATACATATACTATGCTGTTGAGCGTGTTATAGAGCCAGAACAGTCTAAAAAGTAATACATTTACTAAATATAATTCACACATCCACAACACAATTCACATTTACAAAATCCAATTTGTAAGTTCAAAACACAATTCGTAAATACACAAATCCAGTTCGTAAAATCAAAACGCGATTTAAAAGTGCACAAATCCAATTCGTAAATTCAAAATGTTAATCAAAAATGCTCAAATCCAATTCGTAGATACAAAATGCCATTAAAAAAAATGCTCAAATCCAATTCGTAGATTGAAAACGCCATTAAAAAAATGCTCAAATCCAATTCGTAGATTCAAAACGCCATTAAAAAAATGCTCAAATCCAATTCGTAGATTCAAAACACGATTCAAAAATACACAAATCCAATTCATAAATTCAAAATACAATTCAAAAATACACAAATCCAATTCGTAGAATTATTTAAAACATGATTCAAAAATGCAGAAATCAAATTCGTTATTTCAAAATACAATTAAAAAAATATATACAAATCCAATTCATAGATTCAAAACACGATTTAAAAAAATGCACAAATTCAATTTGTAAATTAAAAACCCAATTCAAAACTGCACAAATCCATTTTTAAATTCAAAATACAGTTCAAAAATACACAAATCCAATTCGTAGAATTATTCAAAACACGATTCAAAAATACACAAATCTATTTCATAGAATCATTCAAAACATGATTTAAAAATGCAGAGATCCAATTCGTAATATTCAAAACATGGTTTAAAAATATACAAATCCAAATCATTTGATCAAAATATTTGATTGATTTTTACTTTTATGAATTGCTTTTATGCATTTATGAATTGTGTTTTAAATTTACAAATTGGATTTTGTAAATGTGAATTGTGTTGTGCTTGAGTTTTATTTTGTAAATGTATTATTTTTGAGACTGATCTGGCTCTATAGTAAGTGCATAAGTACGTGTATAGTGTATAGTGTGCCAATTGGAATGCAACAATTAATTATTTTCTCTCTAATCCTTTTGTGTATTGTATAAAATATGTTTTTAAATTATATTTAAATTGTTTACTACACTACTAGCACTACTGCTACTACTACTACAAATAGTATTTAGTATATTGTAGTAGTTTTAATAACATAATGTGTAACACACATTTGTTTTTGTGATTTGTGGGGACATTCCATAGGTTTCCTTTTGTTTTTATACTTTACTAACTGCATTTTCTATTGTCCTACCACAACCTTTCTCCTCACAGGAAACTGTATAAAGTTTTCATCTCTGAAAAAATGAATTATGTATGATTTAAAAATGGGGATGACATCAATGTCCTCATAATTCACCATCTCCTTGAAATACCTGTGTCCTAGCCATGTCATTTTACGCATTTGTGTTTGGGCACACACATCAGTGATGTACCCGTATCCTCAGAGGCCTCCAGCCCAGATGCTTTATCCTCTTTTTCTGACCGCCAGCACACATCTGCCTGATTGCAAACTCCCCCGCCGTTGCTAATAACCCACGACAGGACCCCAAACAGCAGCCTGCGCTCAGCTAGCAGTCGGCCCGCAATCTTTATAGCTCCTGACACCTGAGTCGCGCTGGCCTTGGGACTTATCAGTCGTCGCTTATTCGCTCTGTTGTTGTTGGTGTACCACTGAGACCTCTGCATCACCCCCACAAAAATCTCAGATTCCTCCCTGATTAAAAGTCTGCAACCTTAATCAAATTCCCCCTAGCAGTGCTATTTCATTACGTTGATAAGAGCGCGGGGAGAACGGCTGCTTCGTGAGCGCGTATAATCCTCATCGTTCAGGCCTGCAGAGAACATCTTCAGAACATCTGGAGAAGGGCTGCTGAGCATCAGGGTGGCAATGGAAAAACTTGTTCACGCTCATTAGCTCTGCTTGTGATGTGGTTTACATGTTAGAGGTGGAAATCATTGCCAGTGATAGCCTACTGATAATAGATAATTTGCAAGCATGGCGTAAAATGAATGGATTATTATCAGTGTACTTTTAGATGGTGTTTATTAGAGCATGCTGAGATGCTTTATTCTAGAAATTTATTTTCTTTTTCTTTTTGTTGTTTTCTTTTTATTTTTTGTATTTACCTCAAAATAAGTGTGACAGAAAAGACTTCCTTATTTCATTCTGCGCAGCAAATATATGAACCAAAATATTGGTAAAATATCTTTAGAAAGGAACAATTATGAGCAAAATTATTAGAAACATACAGTAAATTGAAAATGACAATGTATTTTGTTCAAATATTTATGTTATTCAATATTAAATATTTATGTTATTTAAATGTTTAAATTAAGGCTCTGCAATTAATCGAAATAGAATCGCAATCGGGCGTTTAAACGTTGTGATTAGCTAATCGCAAGAGGCTGCGATATGAAATATATTTGTATTATTTAATTTCCCCCACCCGGAGCAAATGCGTGACTGCCATCTGTGTGTGATAGACTTACTAGCCAATTGAGTGAGCACACTTTCGTTCTGCCCAATCAGAACAATAAAAACAAACAAACAGGAAAGTGCGGAAGAGTGACGAGTGCGGGATGATGAGATTTGCTGCTTCTGAAGCATTAACAGACAAATTAATATCAAAGAAAAATAGGACATCGGTAATATGGGATACTTAGGTTTCAAAGTCACAGAAATCAAACAAAAACAGGTAATTTGTAAGAATTGTTGCCACAACGCAGGGAAATACAACCAGCACCTAAAAATGCACCACAGGCTGGCTAAAAAATTTACTGAAAGTATTGCCAGTGACACTCAATCTACTAGCAAGCAACAGCAAAGTACAACTTGTTGTTTCAGCCATGTTAGTTTGCTAAGTTTTCTGTATTTTTATAATTATTATATTTTGTTTTTATAATAAGCTACACTATCTCCCTAATTTGAGTTCAACTCATTTACAGAAAGGTAAGGTCATTTTATTTGTGCTTACAGTTTGCTTAGGAAATTTTTTTTTTTAATTTTTTTATATTTACAAACAACTTTAGATAAATGTTTAAGTAAGTTAATATCTTTTCAGTTCCTTTTTTTAACTAACACTCACTGCATTGCACTGTAAGACGCTACATATTATACAGATTATTGAGCTGCAACGTGACTACAAAATTAAATCGCAACACAATATCTGTCAAAAAAAAAAAAAAATTCCAATTAGATATTTTCCCCAAGGGCAACGTGGTGGCGCAGTGAGTAGCACGTTCACCTCACAGCAAGAAGGTCGCTGGTTCGAGTCTCGGCTGAGTCAGTTGCCGTTTCTGTGTGGAGTTTGCATGTTCTCCCCATGTTCGCGAGGGTTTCCTCTGGGTGCTCCGGTTTCCCCCACAAGTCCAAAGACATGCGGTACAGGTGAATTGGGTAAACTAAGTTAGCCGTAGTGTATGCGTGTGATTGAGTGTGTATGGATGTTTCCCAGTGATGGGTTGCAGCCGGAAGATCATTCGCTGTGTAAAACATATGCTAGATAAGTTGGTGGTTCATTTCACAGTGGCGACCCTAGATTAATAAAAGAGTAAGCCAAAAAAAAAATGAATGAATGAATGAATGAATGAATAGATCATAAGATCCTCGAGCCTCGTGCACGTCTTTGGACAATGGGAGGAATCAGGGGGAAACCCACCCGAACACAGGGAGTAGGGAGATTTTTCAAGACGAAAATGACTGTGGAAGACTATGGTTATTTATAGTGAACTAGGAATCATCTGATTGGAGAATCATGTATTAGCTAATGCGAGTCCAGCCGTGGTCAATCATAAGCACATGATCCTCTCGAAATTAGTAAAAAAAATAGCACATTAAATGAAATTGTAATGTGTGTGTGTGTATATATATATATATATATATATATATATATATATATATATATATATATATATATATATATATATATATATATATGTATATGCTACAGTAACTAGAACTAGTTTTTTTAAATACATCAGAGAAAATAAGTTTGGGTATGTTGTTGTTGTTGTTTTAAGCTTAATTTCAGCAAAAATGGCAAAAAAAAGAAAAGGATTAATGGCTTCATTCTGAACTGAAAAACAAAATTCTTGTAAAATGTGTTTAAAATGTATAACTTTAATTTTATAACATGTATAGCAGTTTAGAATAAAGTAATTGTCAATATATTAAAGCTTGTTTTCTTTTTGTTTACCATAGTATTTTTTTTGGCATTAAAGTTTAATCTAACAACAGGTTTATATGTTTAAAACAAAAAGGAAAAACATGTTAGAATACAAATATTGGCGAAATAGTTTCTGAAATTGTATATTATGTATAAAATGTATCTCAATAATTATCCTCTGTAGAGAATGATTGGATATTTTTGTTCCAAAGTTATGTTTGCATAAAAAAACATGCAAAACATATTGTATATCTCATAGGTATGCACATGTAACAGCTGAATTTTGTTTACTTCCATACATAAAGTAGTTGACCAACTAAAGGATTTCATTAAAGATCCAGCTACATTTATAATTCATTAAATAATTCAAGGCAACATGTTTAATTAATTCCATTAAAAAGATCTGGCAAGCATCATCTATACAGATAACATAGACATCTGAAAACACCACACTGTTTTGATTTCTATCCAAAATCCCCGAAACTCATTTTGAGAGAACAATTTCCAACCAAAACGGATGTAAGCTCTCGTTTGGAGTGGTAAATCTAGAGCACCTCAGCGCAGCGTTATGTTGGCTTTAGCAGAGACTTGAGACGTGGAGCTCATGCAGACTTTAGATGAGAGAAGACACAGAAGACACATTATCACATCTCTGATCACATCCACACGCGGCTCCAAAAAACACCACTCCAAACGCTCTCTGTGCATGCTTTACGTGAGCGCCGGTCTTGTGTGCTTCTTTTACTGTTTCCATGGTTGCTTTTCTTAAGTCTGGTTTTGATAAAGCAAACGCTTCCCCAAGAGATTGAGACGGTGAGGATTAAAAGGAGCATGAAATTTCAGTGGCTCCCGTAACCATTGTTCCAGCCTATGACACTCATTTTATTAACTGCCGAGAATTATTCCATCTTCTGCAATTTCCATCACACTGTAAGAGGAGAAAGGCTCTCACTTGTTTAATTGTGTCTCACCCGCAAACAAAGGTTAGCTTGCAATCATTTGAAGTACAGGGAGAAATGCAGGCTTTTGTACAATTGAAGGGGCTTCTCCTTAAAGGGATAGCTAATCCAAAAATGAAAATTACTGCATTATTTACTCACCCTCATGTGCTTTTAGTCTTTATGAGTTTCTTTCATCTGTAAAATGCTGGTTGAAGGTACCCATTGACTTCCGTATGAAAATATTGAAAATCAATGGGTGCCAGCTAGCACTCTTCAAAACTAACTACTTTGTGTTCAACAAAAGAAAGAATGTCAAATAGTAAACAAAACAAAAGGTTGTTTATTTCACACACTGTAAAAAAATAAACAGGTACAAAACTTTACAGGTAATTGTCTGAATTTGTTTTTACAGAATTTTCCAGTTTTTTTATTATACCGTGAAATACAGTACACCTGTACACAGATATGAATTCTAACATTATATTTACAGTTATTGCTTGTATTTTGGTATTATGTTATTTTTCTGTTTTTTAAAGGAAATGTTCTGTATTTTTATAGAGTAACGCGTAATATTATTACGTTAATATTTGCAGATTATTCCTGTAAAAATAGGGAAACAAACATTTAGTCAAATAGTTTTAGTGAAGAAAGTAATCATATTACTATCTTAACGTGATTAACGTGAGGTTAATAATGTCAAATAAGAGCCTATTGTTTGCAGGCTGCATATAATGCA